>NC_057801.1:340870420-340880436 GCF_018294505.1 Triticum aestivum
GAGCGCCGCCTCCCGGCCCGCAGCGCCCCTGCATCGCCCTCCTCCGCTCCGGCCTCCCCGAGGCGCCTCTCCGGCGTCCTCCTCCGGCTGCCGCCGGCCTCGCCCCCGGCCTCCTCTGACTCCGGCCGCCGTTGCCACCCGCTCCGGCGACGAACCTCGGCGTCCGAGCCGCGATCCGGCCAGATCCAGATCCGATCTGCTAGGTTGACTCCCCCCCCCATTTTTCTCCAAGTCCTAAACTGCTGTTAAAATTGTTGCATGTTATCGCATCACATCTTCGCACCCGTAGCTCCGTTTCGTACGTGTAATATGTCAAATTGTTAGCCTCGAAGAGTACATCATTTCATTCCATTGCATCATTTACATTTGAGCTCATCTTGATGCCCGAAATGCTTTTGGAAGAGGGCTTCATATTGTTAGTTTCAGATTCTTATCAGCACGAGCTCTTTTGTCATTTTTGCCATGATTGATGTGTGCACCCTATGAACTTGGTCCCTAAATGTGTTTTGAACTAGGCTATGTCTTGTTTACAGAGGTGCTTACCATTTATTTTTGTGATCAATGTGGTGACTAGCACAAGCATGCAAACTAGGCTTCGTGATAATGCTGATTTTAGTTCCTGTTCTGCTGTAATTTTATTACCATGTAAACATGTTGCTACAGAGAAATCCATGCATAATTTGAGATACTTCAGTAAGGGTGTTTTCAAAACATGGTTTTGCTCTATCCATCCATGGTCCTAGTTGCAATTATGGAGTAGTCTAGCATGTCATTTTCGTGCTCTACGTTTGCTTCAAAATGTTTCCCGGCAGATTGTTTACATGTTATTCAATTTGGCCGAGGTTGTTGTAGTTGGTCCGGATATGCTATGATGTTGTTTCTTGCCATGTATAGCTCCTATGACATGTCTTCTTGATGGATGTATGCTTAGTTTATCATGGGATGCTCTGTAATGAGTGCATCAAGCTCACGAAGTGCCTTCGTAATTATTTCAATGCCATGCTTTGTTTGCTGAAATCTGTTAACGAAACTTGCTATGTTTATGTGGGTGCCACCATATTTTCTGGTCCTTTTTCGCTTATGGTCAGTAAGGGACTTCTGATCTATGCTTTGAGTAGATTCATTCCATGTCTTATTTTGCTATTATAAGTTCCTGTAGCATGTTGATAACCTGCTCTGAACATTGCTTTGTGCTGTTGTTTATGCCATGTCCAACCTGATAATTTTTTGCACTTTCTCCATGCTTGTTTGAACCTGTTATTATGTGAATTAGCCGTAGCTCAGTGTTCCTCTTTTGTAAAGCATCTCCTGTAGATCATTGCCATATGCTTTTTTTTTATTTTGGGGTGCTGTAGCATAGTTTCTTGTTGCATGCTAAGTAGCATCGCGCTGTTAATCGCAGCTTTGTGCCATTCTTGTTTTGCTTGTCATTTGCAAACCGTGCATCCGTTCCAGGTGATCTTTATATCGATTTCAACCGAAATCATCTCATCTTTCCAGCGGCATACTTGGTTTGCCAAGTTGATGCCTTGTTCATCCTTTTTCCTCCTGAAGCACGCATATGCATTGCATATGACATCTCGCATATCATGACATGTATTGCATCATGTTTCTATGCTTTGAGTAGATTCATTCCATGTCTTATTTTGCTATTATAAGTTCCTGTAGCATGTTGATAACCTGCTCTGAACATTGCTTTGTGCTGTTGTTTATGCCATGTCCAACCTGATAATTTTTTGCACTTTCTCCATGCTTGTTTGAACCTGTTATTATGTGAATTAGCCGTAGCTCAGTGTTCCTCTTTTGTAAAGCATCTCCTGTAGATCATTGCCATATGCTTTGTTTTTATTTTGGGGTGTTGTAGCATAGTTTCTTGTTGCATGCTAAGTAGCATCGCGCTGTTAATCGCAGCTTTGTGCCATTCTTGTTTTGCTTGTCATTTGCAAACCGTGCATCCGTTCCAGGTGATCTTTATATCGATTTCAACCAAAATCATCTCATCTTTCCAGCGGCATACTTGGTTTGCCAAGTTGATGCCTTGTTCATCCTTTTTCCTCCTGAAGCACGCATATGCATTGCATATGACATCTCGCATATCATGACATGTATTGCATCATGTTTCTTTTGCATTGCACCGTGATTTATTGTGGTTCCTTGCTTGTGTTCTTGCTTTGGGTAGAGCCGGGAGATAAGTACGTCCACGAGGAACCCGTTGAGTACGCTTATGAGGATCCATCCTTCGACAACTCTGAGAACCTTGCAGGCAAGATGACCATACCTTCGAAATCATTTCTATCTTTGCTTGCTAGTACTCGCTCTATCGCTATGTTAGCCCTACCTGCCTTTGTTTACCATGCCTCCCTATTGCCATGATAAACCTCTAACCATCATGTCCTAGCAACCATTGATTGGCTATGTCACCGCTTTTGCTCAGCCCCTCTTATAGCATTGTTAGCTGCAGGTGAAGATGAAGTTTGTTCCAGGTTGGAATGTGGTTATTTTGGGATATCACAATATCTCCTGTTTAAATTAATGCACCTTATATACTTGGTAAAGGGTGGAAGGCTCGGCCTTATGCCTAGTGACTTGTTCCACTCTTGCCGCCCTAGTTCCGTATACCGGTGTTATGTTCCTTGATTTTGCGTTCCTTACACGGTTGGGTGATTTATGGGACCCCCTTAACAGTTTGCTTTGAATAAAACTCCTCCAGCAAGGCCCAACCTTGGTTTTACCATTTTCCACCTAAGCCCTTTTCCCTTGGGTTTTCACGAGCCCAAGGGTCATCTTTATTTAACCCCCCCCCCCCCCGGGGCCAGTGCTCCTTCGAGTGTTGGTCCGAAATGAGCCGCCTGCGGGGCCACCTCGGGGAAACTTGAGGGCTGGTTTTACTCGTAGCCTGTCTCATCCGGTGTTGCCCTGAGAACGAGATATGTGCAACTCCTATCGGGATTTGTCAGTGCATCGGGTGGCTATGCTGGTCTTGTTTTACCATTGTCAAAATGTTTTGCGAACCGGGATTCCGAGACTGATCGGGTCTTCCCGGGAGAAGGTCTATTCCTTCGTTGACCATGAGTGGTTGTGATGGGCTGAGTTGGGACACCCCTGCAGGGTATATAATCTTTCGAAAGCCGTGCCCGTGGTTATGAGGCAGATGGGAATTTGTTAATGTCCGGTTGTAGATAACTTGACACTTGACTTCATTAAAATGCATCAACCACGTGTGTAGACGTGATGGTCTCTTCTCGGCGGAGTCCGGGAAGTGAACACGGTTTGTGTTATGCTTGACGTAAGTAGTTTCAGGATCACTTCTTGATCGCTTCTAGCTTCTAGACCGACGCGTTGCTTCTCTTCTCGCTCTCACTTGCGTATGTTAGCCACGATATTTGCTTAGTGCTTGCTGCAGCTCCACCATATTACTCCTTGTCCTACCTATGAGCTTAAATAGTCCTGATCTCGCGGGTGTGAGATTTCTGAGTCCTCGTGACTCACAGATTCTACCAAAACAGATGCAGGTGCCGAGGATACTGGCGCAGATGGCGCAACTGAGCTGAAATGGGAATTTGATGAGGCCCTTGGTCGTTACTATGTATTGTTTCCAGATGATCAGTAGTGGAGCCCAGTCGGGACGATCGGGGATCTAGCATTTGTGGTTGCCTTCTTTTCATTTGAACTTGACCGTAGCCGGTCTATGAGTGTATTTTGAATGATGTATGAACTTAATTTATGTATTGTGTGAAGTGGCGATTGTAAGCCAACTCTCTTTATCCCATTCTTGTTCATTACATGGGATTGTGTGAAGATGACCCTTCTTGCGAGAAAACCACCATGCGGTTATGCCTCTAAGTCGTGCTTCGACACGTGGGAGATATAGCCGCATCGTGGGTGTTACAAGTTGGTAATCAGAGTCATCCCCGACTTAGGAGCCCCCTGCTGATTGTTTGCTGGCGATGTTGAGTCTAGAACAAAAATGTTTTGAGTCTTAGGATCATATATATCGGAGAGTAGGATTCTTTTTACTCCTCAGTCCCTTCGTCGCTCTGGTGAGGTCTCCTGACGTAGATGTTTTGACTTTCTTCTCCTCAAATTTCACTAAAAAAAATTTTAGGATCACGCGGGTATCTTGGAATCGTTTTGATGGTTTTGTGACGAGAACATTGTTCTTGGTGCCTCCTGTCTATTTATGTGGCTTTGACCCGGGGAGTCGAGCTTTGAGGTGTTGTCGTCACAATTTTATCGTTACAGTTCTGGAATACCTGAGTTTTGCCGACATCGAAAATCTCTTTTATGTAGTTGTTGGTGAGATAACCCCGATAACCCAGTACTGGGGGCGAGCTCGGGATTGTTGCCATAACTCGTATAACGGATGCTTTTTGAAGGTTGAGGTACACGATTTCCGAAGGTTTCTTGGTTATATGTTGATGGATGGATAGAGCTGGATGTAGGGATTGTTAGTTTGGGTGAGATATATTGCTTCCCCTGTATCCCCAACACCTGATTGCATAACCGGAAAGTTTCGGGAGTTTATAGGTGGGATTCAAGTAGCTCTAGCATTTCTTCCCGCAGATATTTGGTTTGTGATTGGGTAATCCTTACCACTTATTTGTTCCAGTTGTACCTTGTTTATTTCATTCATCAATCTCTATTTAAGTGTCTTCTCACCTTAATGGACGTGTGATGTTTACTTTGGAATTCATTCGTTCATCTTTGTTCGAATGTTTATTGTGAAGACTATATGTTGCAATTTCTATCCGTTGATTCAACTTGTCTATCTATCTATCAAGATGCTAACGGATGTCACCTTCTTCAGGATGGCTCCGCCAACGCGTCTGAATCCGGAACGCAATGATGGGAGTCAGGCGAACCCTCCACCTCCACCTCCGCCTTCGGAGGCATGGCAAGCTTTGATGGCGGCCTCTAACGCCCATGCTCAGATGATGATCCAGCTCATGCAAGAGCGCAACCAAGGCCAAGGAAACCAAGGGAATCAAGGTCAAGGGCAGTTCAATCATCAGTCATTATTTCCTACCCTCAACCAATTCCTTGCAAATCAGCCGAAGTCTTTCAGCTACTGTGCCGAGGCCACAGACGCCGATGATTGGCTCGTGGATATCAACAAGAGATTTGAATGCAGCAATGTCAGGCCTGAGGACTATGTCAAGTTCGCTTCTTTTCAGCTCAAGGATCAGGCAGCTGATTGGTTCCAGCAATACAAGGATTCCAGAGGTGGTCGAGTGATTACTTGGACTGATTTCTGTCGGGACTTTAAAGCTCACCATATTCCTACCAGTGTTGTTGAGAGCAAGCGTGAGGAGTTCCGTAATCTCAAGCAAGGCAACATGTCAGTGTATGAATACAACAAGCAGTTTCAAAAACTTGCTCGCTTTGCTAAGCAAGATGTTCCAGAGGAGAAGAGTATGATCTATCAGTTCAGAGGTGGCCTTAGAGAGGATCTGCAGTTAGCTCTCGTTCTTGTTGAGCCTACTCCGTTTGATCAATTCTACAATATGGCACTCAAGCAAGAAGGTGCTCAGCTCAAGTGTGAGGCTTCTAAGAAGAGAATCAGAGATGCAGTGCAATCTTCTTCTTCCTCACAAGTGGCAGCTAAGCAGCAGAAGTTCTACCTGCCACCTCCGTTTCATCAGCTTTACCAACAGAAGAACTCAGGTGGTCGTGGATCTTCCCACCCACCCAACCCAAGCTATCAGAACAAGTCTCAGCCTCAAGCTTCAAAGTCAAGTGCTCCTTATCACCGTCCGCTCTCAGAAGTGACTTGCAACAAGTGCCAGCAGAAAGGTCACTACGCGAACAAATGCTTAAATCAGAGGCGCCTTCCTCGTCCTCCTCCTGTGAGATCTTCAAGCAATGCATTGGTCAAGCATAATCCAAAGTCTGCAAAGGTGAACATGATGAATGCAGCTCAGGCAGAGGATTCTTCAGATGTGATCATGGGTAATCTTCCTGTTAATGATATTCCTGCAAAAGTCTTATTTGATACTGGTGCATCGCATTCTTTCATGTCATATCCTTTTGCATCGAAGCACAATTTTGACACAGAGGAGTTACCTAGTGCTATGCAAGTTATTTCTCCAGCCAAGCGTTTGAGATCTACCTTATTGGTTCCAAATGTCGGTATCAAGATGGGCGACTCTAAATTTCTGTCTTCTCCAATTGTTCTTGGTGATTTTGATATTGATCTAATTCTCAGGATGGACTGGCTTTCTAAGCACAAGGCTCATCTTGATTGTGCTGCCAGGCAAATTCAATTGACTCACCCTTCTGAGGATGTTATCATCTATGCCGCTCGTGATGAAACCATTCGGTTGTTTTCTCTCAATGAGAAGGGCGAATTGGATGCTATTTCTCAAATTCCTGTCATTTGTGAGTACCAAGATGTCTTTCCAGAAGAGCTTCCGGGTATGCCTCCTCATCGACCAGTCGAGTTCGTTATTGATCTTGAGCCTGGTATGGAACCCGTTTGCAAGCGTCCATACAAGCTTGGACCCAAGGAGCTGAAGGAATTGAAGAAGCAGCTCGATGAACAAGAGCGTCTGGGTTTGATCAGACCGATTTCATCCCCATGGGGTTGTGGAGTTCTTTTTGTCCAGAAGAAGGATGGCATGGACCGACTTTGCGTCGATTACCGTCCATTTAACAAGAAGACAATCAAGAACAAGTATCCACTTCACAACATCAATGAGCTTTTCGAGCAACTCAAAGGAGCTAAAGTTTTCTCCAAGCTTGACCTTCGTATGGGTTATCATCAGATTCGCATTTGTGAACAAGATATTCCCAAGACATCATTCAGAACAAGCTATGGTCCTTATGAATATATTGTCATGTCTTTCGGCCTTGTCAATGCTCCTCCAACGTTCTCCCGCATGATGAACTTTATCTTCAACCCCTACACCAATGAATTCGTTCTGGTGTATCTCGATGATATTTTGGTCTTCTCCAAGAATAAGCAGGATCATGCCAAACATTTGCGATTGGTGCTCGACAAGCTCAGAGAGCATCAATTCTATGTGAAGTTTTCCAAATGTGAGTTCTGGCTTGATGAAGTTCTTTACCTTGGCCATATCATCTCTGCCAAGGGCATTGCTCTTAATCCCGCGAGGGTTTCTGCAGTTCTGAATTGGGAACCTCCTCAGAATGTCAAACAGCTCCGCAGTTTTCTTGGTCTTGCAAGCTATTGCCGAAGATTCGTTGAGAACTTCTCAAAGATTGCAAAGCCTCTTTCCAACCTCCTCTAGAACCATGTCAAGTATGTCTGGACGCCTGAGTGCGACGTCGCTTTCAGCACCCTCAAAGAGAAGCTAGTCACAGCTCCTGTTTTGACTCCTCCTGATGAATCCAAGCCATTCGAAGTATTCTGTGATGCTTCCCTTCAAGGTCTCGGTGCTATGTTGATGCAAGAGAAAAAAGTTGTGGCCTATACCTCTCGTCAGTTGAAGCCCAACGAAAAGAACTACCCCACTCACGATCTTGAGTTGGCGGCAGTTCTCCATGCATTGATAACATGGAGACATCTCTTATTGGGAAGGCAAGTGGACATTTTCACCGATCACAAGAGCCTCAAGTATATCTTCACTCAACCCAACCTTAATATCAGGAAAACTCGATGGGTCGAAATGATTCAAGAGTACAATCCGAGTATTGAATATACTCCTGGCAAGGCAAATGTGATTGCAGATGCTCTGAGCAGAAAGGCTTATTGCAACAGTCTAATTCTCAAGCCGTTTCAACCGGATCTCTGTGAAGCCTTCTGCAAGATGAATCTTCAAGTTGTTCCTCAAGGCTTTCTTGCCAACCTCATAGTCTCTCCTACTTTGGAAGATCAAATTTGTGAGGCACAACTCCTGGATACTATGGTGAAGAAGGTGAAACGTGGTATTGACAAGGGCATTCCTAAATACAAGTGCTATCGCTTGGATGACAACGATACTCTTTTCTTCGAGGATCGAATTGTGGTTCCAAAAGGTGATCTGAGAAAAGTCATCATGAATGAGGCACACAATTCCCTCCTATCCATTCATCCTGGAAGTACAAAGATGTACCATGACCTCAAGCAGTCATATTGGTGGACTCGAATGAAGCGAGAAATTGCTCAATTCGTGAATGAATGTGATGTTTGCAGAAGAGTGAAAGCATAACACCAACGACCAGCTGGTCTCCTCCAACCTCTTGCTATTCCAGAATGGAAGTTTGATCATATCGATATGGACTTCGTGACTGGTTTTCCTAAGTCCAAGCATGGAAATGATGCTATCTTCATTGTCATTGACAAGCTTACCAAAGTGGCTCATTTTCTTCCTATCAAAGAATCTATCACAGCGGCTCAGCTGGCAGAGCTATACACCTCCAGAATTGTCTCCTTGCACGGCATTCCACAATTGATATCTTCAGATCATGGAAGCATCTTCACTTCTAAGTTCTGGGACTCCTTTCAGACGGCCATGGGTTCCAACATTCGTTTCAGCACAGCTTTCCATCCACAAACAAGTGGCCAAGTCGAGCGAGTCAATCAAATCCTTGAAGATATGCTCAGGGCTTGTGTCATCTCTTTCGGTATGAAGTGGGAAGATTGTCTTCCATATGCCGAGTTTTCCTACAACAACAGCTTCCAAGCGAGTTCGGGCAAGGCCCCATTCGAAATTCTCTATGGCAGAAAGTGCCGTACTCCTCTCAATTGGTCCGAGACAGGTGAACGCCAACTTCTTGGCAACGACTTGATCACAGAAACTGAAGAAATGTGCAAAGTCATTCATGAGAATCTCAAAGCCGCGCAATCGCGACAAAAGAGTTACTATGATAGCAAGCACCATGATTTGGCTTTTGAAATCGGAGACCATGTCTACCTTCGCGTCTCTCCAATGAAAGGCACTCGTCGCTTCGGTATCAAAGGGAAGCTTGCCCCTAGATACGTTTGTCCTTTCAAGATCATTGGCAAAAGAGGCGATCTCGCCTATCAACTTGAGCTTCCATCCAACTTTGCAAACGTGCACGATGTGTTTCACGTGTCACAGCTTCGCAAGTGCTTCAAGACTCATGAGCGCACTATCAACTTCTAAGAAATCGACCTCCAAGAAGATCTCTCTTACCATGAGCACCCCATTGCTATTGTCAAAGAAACCGAGCGCAAGACTCGCAACAAGTCAATAAAATTCCTGAAAGTGAAGTGGTCACACCATTCCGACTGAGAAGCCACCTGGGAGCGCGAGGATCACCTCCGTTCCGAATATCCGGAGTTCCTCCAGTCCTAGATCTCGGGACGAGATCCTCTTGTAGTGGTGGAGTGTTGTAACACCCCGGATGTAACTTTCCATCTTTGTAACTCCAACTCTTGCCATTTTCGGCTATGTGATATGATATTCCCTCCGTGGTTGGGTTTTGTCTTTTGTTTTTGCATTTTATTCATGTCATGCATATCATATCATGTCATCATGTGCATCTCATTTGCATACGTATTCGTCTCATGCATCCGAGCATTTCCCCGTTGTCCATTTCGCAATCCGACACTCACACATGCACTGGCGCACCCCTCTTGTCTCCTTTCATGTGCGGGTGTTTAAAGTTCTCGGAATGGACCAAGCCTTGCCAAGTGGCCCTGGTATAGTACCGGTAGACCACCTGTCAAGTTTCGGGTCATTTGGAGCTCGTTTGGTACTCCAACGGTTGTCCGCATATCCGCAAAGGCCTCTTTTAAGTTGCAGCCCAACACCCCTCCAAAACAGCCCAATAACCCATCTAAGTCACTTCCATGTTCTCCGTCGTCGGATCACGATCGTGTGGGCGAAAACTACACCTCATTCGGACACTCCTAGCTCCCTCTACCTACAAATATGCATCTCCCCCTCCAAATCCGGGCAAACCCTAGCGAAATTCCCCCTCCGCGCCGCCGGACATGTCCGGATCGGACCGGATGTGTCCGTCCGCCGCCGCCCGTCCAATCGCGCGCCGCCACGTGGCAGGCCCGCGCCCACTTCGCCGCCGGCCACGCCAGGCCCGCGCGAGGCCCG
>NC_057801.1:340880874-340892708 GCF_018294505.1 Triticum aestivum
AATTGTTGCATGTTCATCGCATCACATCTTCGCACCCGTAGCTCCATTTCGTATGTGTAATATGTCAAATTGTTAGCCTCGAAGAGTAAATAATTTCATTCCATTGCATGATTTACATTTGAGCTCATCTTGATGCCCGAAATGCTGTTGGAAGAGGGCTTCATATTGTTAGTATCAGATTCTTATCAGCACGAGCTCTTTTGTCATTTTTGCCATGATTGATGTGTGCACCCTATGAACTTGGTCCCTAAATGTGTTTTGAACTAGGCTATGTCTTCTTTACAGAGGTGATTACCATTTATTTTTGTGATCAATGTGGTGACTAGCACAAGCATGCAAACTAGGCTTCGTGATAATGCTGATTTTAGTTCCTGTTCTGCTGTAATTTTATTACCATGTAAACATGTTGCTACAGAGAAATCCATGTATAATTTGAGATACTTCAGTAAGGGTGTTTTGAAAACATGGTTTTTCTCTATCCATCCATGGTCCTGGTTGCAATTATGGAGTAGTCTAGCATATCATTTTCGTGCTCTACTTTTGCTTCAAAATGTTTCCTGGCAGATTGTTTACATGTTATTCAATTTGGCCGAGGTTGTTGTAGTTGGTCCGGATATGCTATGATGTTGTTTATTGCCATGTATAGCTCCTATGACATGTCTTCTTGATGGATGTATGCTTAGTTTATCATGGGATGCTATGTAATGAGTGCATCAAGCTCACGAAGGTGCCTTCGTAATTATGTCAATGCCATGCTTTGTTTGCTGAAATCTGTTAACGAAACTTGCTATGTTTACGTGGGTGCCATCATATTTTCTGTTCCATTTTGGCTTATGGTCAGTAAGGGAATTTCTATCTATGTATTGAGTAGATTCATGCCATGTCTTATTTTGCTATTATAAGTTCCTGTAGCATGTTGATAACTTGCTCTGAACATTGCTTCGTGCTGCTGTTTATGCCATGTCCAACCTGATAATTTTTTGCACTTGTTCCATGCTTGTTTGAACCTGTTATGATGTGAATTAGCCGTAGCTCAGTGTTCCTCTATTGTAAAGCATCTCCTGTAGATCATTGCCATATGCTTTGTTTTTATTTTGGGGTGTTGTAGCATAGTTTCTTGTTGCATGCTAAGTAGCATCGCGCTGTTAATCGCAGCTTTGTGCCATTCTTGTTTTGCTTGTCATTTGCAAACCGTGCATCCGTTCCCGGTGATCTTTATATCGATTTCAACCGAAATCATCTCATCTTTCCAGCGGCATACTTGGTTTGCCAAGTTGATGCCTTGTTCATCCTTTTTCCTCCCGAAGCACGCATATGCATTGCATATCACATCTCGCATATCATGACATGTATTGCATCATGTTGCTTGTGCATTGCACCATGATTTATTGTGGTTCCTTGCTTGTGTTCTTGCTTTGGGTAGAGCCGGGAGACGAGTACGTACACGAGGAACCCGTTGAGTACGCTTACGAGGATCCAGCCTTCGAAAACTCTGAGAACCTTGCAGGCAAGATGACCATACCTTCGAAATCATTTCTATCTTTGCTTGCTAGTACTCGCTCTATCGCTATGTTAGCCCTACCTGCCTTTGTTTACCATGCCTCCCTATTGCCATGATAAACCTCTAACCATCCTGTCCTAGCAACCATTGATTGGCTATGTCACCGCTTTTGCTCAGCCCCTCTTATAGCATTGTTAGCTGCAGGTGAAGATGAAGTTTGTTCCAGGTCGGAACGTGGTTATTTTGGGATATCACAATATCTCCTACTTAAATTAATGCACCTTATATACTTGGTAAAGGGTGGAAGGCTCGGCCTTATGCCTAGTGACTTGTTCCACTCTTGCCGCCCTAGTTCCGTATACCGATGTTATGTTCCTTGATTTTGCGTTCCTTACATGGTTGGGTGATTTATGGGACTCCCTTAACAGTTCGCTTTGAATAAAACTCCTCCAGCAAGGCCCAACCTTGGTTTTACCATTTGCCACCTAAGCCCTTTTCCCTTGGGTTTTCGCGAGCCCAAGGGTCATCTTTATTTAACCCCCCCCCCCCCGGGGCCAGTGCTCCTTCGAGTGTTGGTCCGAAATGAGCCGCCTGCGGGGCCACCTCGGGGAAACTTGAGGGCTGGTTTTACTCTTAGCCTGTCTCATCCGGTGTTGCCCTAAGAACGAGATATGTGCAGCTCCTATCGGGATTTGTCGGTGCATCGGGTGGCTTTGTTGGTCTTGTTTTACCATTGTCGAAATGTTTTGCGAACCGGGATTCCGAGACTGATCGGGTCTTCCCGGGAGAAGGTCTATTACTTCTTTGACCATGAGAGCTTGTGATGGGCTGAGTTGGGACACCCCTACAGGGTATATAATCTTTCGAAAGCCGTGCCCGCGGTTATGAGGCAGATGGGAATTTGTTAATGTCCAGTTGTAGATAACTTGACACTTGACTTCATTAAAATGCATCAACCGCGTGTGTAGCCGTGATGGTCTCTTCTCGGCGGAGTCCGGGAAGTGAACACGGTTTGTGTTATGCTTGACGTAAGTAGTTCCAGGATCACTTCTTGATCGCTTCTAGTTTCTCGACCGACGCGTTGCTTCTCTTCTTGCTCTCACTTGCGTATGTTAGCCACCACATTTGCTTAGTGCTTGCTGCAGCTCCACCATATTACTCCTTGTCCTACCTATGAGCTTAAATAGTTTTGATCTCGCGGGTGTGAGATTGCTGAGTCCTCGTGACTCACAGATTCTACCAAAACAGATGCAGGTGCCGAGGATACTGGCGCAGATGGCGGAACTGAGCTGAAATGGGAATTTGATGAGGCCCTTGGTCGTTACTATGTATCGTTTCCAGATGATCAGTAGCGGAGCCCTGTCGGGACGATCGGGGATCTAGCATTTGGGGTTGTCTTCTTTTCATTTGAACTTGACCGTAGCCGGTCTATGAGTGTATTTTGAATGATGTATGAACTTAATTTATGTATTGTGTGAAGTGGCGATTGTAAGCCAACTCTCTTTATCCCATTCTTGTTCATTACATGGAATTGTGTGAAGATGACCCTTCTTGCGACAAAACCACCATGCGGTTATGCCTCTAAGTCGTGCTTCGACACATGGGAGATATAGCCGCATTGTGGGTGTTACAACATGCTGCAGCTCCATCCCCAAAAACTGTTGTTCCATCTTGTGCATTTCTACAAGATACGCTTCCATGCGCTCGTCCTTGGGCACGTATACTTTGTTGGAGAAGTTGACGAGGAGTTGTGAGTCACCCTTGACGATGAGGCGCTTCACCCCCAATGCGTCCGCTGCCTTTAAGCCTTCTATGAGGCCCTCATATTCTGCTATGTTATTGGAAACCTTTTCGCCCTGCTGGAAACAGAGCTGCACGACATAGTAGAGATTGTCCTGAGTGGGGGATATAAGCACTATGCCTGCCCCTGCGCCATGTCGCGAGAATGCTCCATCGAAGTGCATAACCCAGTCATCTGGCACCTTGCTTCCCGGGGAAAGCAACCGATCTTCTCCTGCTTCGAGCCCTGGCGCCTCTGTCCATTCTGCCATGAAATCTGCAAGTGCGGCCCCCTTGACGACTATGGTCGTGCTGAATTCTAACTGAAACACTTGCAGCTTGATGTTCCATTCAGCGACCCTTCCTGCGGAGTTAGGACTCCTGAGCACCCTCTCTAATGGGTAAGCTGAGACGACCTTGATGGGGACCTTGGAAGTAGTGTGGCAGCTTCCGAGAAGCCACCAATAGCTCGAGCAAGAGCTTTTGGGGCCTGGGGTACCGTGCCCTTGCATCCCGCAACATCGTGCTGACGAAATACACGGGATTCTCGACGAGAGTGGGCATGCCGATGGATCCCGCGCCCTCTGGAGAGTCGAGCGCCTCCTGAGGCATTTGAGCCCCCAGCTCCTGACTGCTTGGTGAGGCCCCCTCAGCTCCGGAGGCGACATCCTGTTGATGTTGGACCCCATCTGCGGAGCCTGTGGCCCTCGCGAGGTCTTCCTGGCCTTGAGCCTCCGCTGTCGGGGTTGCGGCCGATGTGGCCTTGACCCGGCGCTCCTCCCGAACCGCTACTAGAGCGGCGCTGGCGGAGTAGGGTGTCGCGGCGAGGTAGAGCACCAAGGGCTCCTGAGGGCGTGGAGCCACCATCACAGGAGGGTTGGTTAGGTACTTCTTGAGATCTTGGAACACTTCATCCTCCTCTTGAGTCCATTCGAACGGACCCTTCTTCTTCATCAGCTTGAAGAAGGGCAGGGCACACTCCCCTAGGTTGGAGATGAAGCGCCCTAACGCAGTCACTCGCCAGGTGTGCTTCTGCATTTCTCTGAGGGTTTGCGGCGGACTCATGTCTTCGATTTCCTTGACCTTCTCTGGGTTAGCCTCGATGCCTCTGTGCGACGCGAGAAATCCCAGAAGCTTGCCAGAAGGAACACCGAACACGCACTTCTCCGGGTTGAGCCGTAGGTCCACTTCACGAAGGCTCGCGAAGGTTTCTTCCAGGTCCTATATGAGGGTCTTGGCCTCCCGAGACTTCACCACGACGTTGTCGATGTAGGCTTCGGCGCGAGCTACCGACCCAAGGTGATATGCTTCAGCCGCTGAAAGTTTGCGCCTGCAATGCGCAATCCAAATGGCATGCAGGTGTAGCAGTACACCCCGCACGGGGTCAGGAAAGCCGTTTTCTCCACATCTTCTACCGCCATCTTGATCTGGTGATAGCCCGAGAAGGCATCCAGGAAGCACAACAGGTCGCACTTAGCGGTGGAGTCGATGATTTGGTCAATGCGGGGGAGCGGGAACGGATCTTGGGGGCAGTCCTTGTTGACGTTGGTGAAGTCGATGCACATACGCTCCTTTCCTCCCTTCTTTGGCACAACAACTGGGTTGGCCAGCCATTCCGAATAGCGAACCTCGCAAATGACTCCCGCAGCCTCTAGCTTGCGGGTTTCTTGGATGATGAAGGCCTGCTTCTTGGTGGACTGCTGCCTTGCTTTCTGGTTCACGGGGCGCACATTGGGGCACACGTTCAGGTGGTGCTCGATCACCTGTCTTGGGACCCCCGCTAGTTGCTTGGGCTCCCACGCGAACACCTCCTTGTTCGCGCGCAAGAATTTCACTAGAGCCTCCTCTTGCTCGGGGTCGAGATTGGCGCCTATGGTGAAGGTGGCGCCAGAAGATCCATCCTCATCGACTGGCACCATCTTAGTCTCCGCCTTGCCTTGGGTGAACAACTGCTTCTTCTTGGTTGGCGCAGCCCCCTTGGCCTTGAGGGTGTCGGCCCCGGCGGGCTGCGCCACCGCGGCCGCCTTGAAGGCGAGCTTGAGCACCTGCAAAGCATCCTTTGTTTCTCCAGCCACGGTGAGGACGCCGCTGCTCCCGGCCATCTTCATGAGGTTGTAGGCCGGGTGAGTCACTGTCATGAACTGGGCCAAGGCAGGGTAGCCGAGGATGGCCCATGGGGGCGATGTCAAAGTCAACCAGCTTTGTGCGGAAGTTGTCATGGGTGCCAAAGGTCACCGGGAGGCGGATCTACCACAGGGAGCCGGTGGAACTGCCTCTGACGCCCGAGAAGGACTTACTGGGTCGGAGTCACTCCAGTGGCATGTGGAGGAGGCTGAAGTCCTCCACCGAGAGCATGTTGAGGCCGGCACCGCCGTCGATGAGGGTCCTCATGACGGCCACCTGGCAGATGGTGGGAGTGCACAACATCAGGAGTGCATCCCGAGCAGGCGGTGCTGACGGGGTGATCGTCCAAGCTGAAGGTCAAGTCGGCCTTGGATGCCACCCATCCCGGAGGGGCTTCGCAACGCGTGAGGGCGGTGCCAATCTGGCGGACGATTGGCTTGACGTGGCGGCTCGAGGGCGGTGCTTGCGAGCCGCCCAGGAGAGCTACGACGACCGGGGGCGCCGGCACAGCATAATGGGCGAGGAAGAGGTTGTGCAGCTCCTCCCAGAAGGCCACTTAAGTCGTCGGCAGGTGGAGCAGCCACATGCGCGGAACGCTGGTGAGGGCCATGGGAAGCCAGTTAGCCATGACCCTATCGTCGGCCCCGTCCTTCAGGACGGCCTCCTCATATGCCAGCAGGAAAGCTAGCGGATCCGCCGCGCCGTCGTAGCTCGGCGGCATCTCTGGCTTGAACTTGTTCGGCCACTGCACCTATCACAAGGCGGGGGCCAAGGCTCGGAGCCTCCTGGCCCGAGTGCCGGCATCAGTAGCTGGAGCGGGCGGCGCATTGTCTGCCATGAGGGTGAAGCACGGTGTTGATGGAGAGCGGGTCGACAAAAGGGAGAGCTCCGGCGCACCCCTACCTGGCACGCCAAATGTCGCATATCGGGTTCCGGCAAAACCCTTAAGGTTCGAACTCTGGGGTGCGCGTGAAGATCTTCCCACCACCGATCCACATCCCAACGCCTCGCTGAGAATCTAAGCTACGCGATGAACAACACAAGGGACACAAGGTTTATACTGGTCCAGGCCACCGTTGTGGTGTAATACCCTACTCCAGTGTGTGGTGTGGTGGATTGCCTCAGGGGCTGATGATGAACAATACAAAGGAAGAACAGCCTCGCAAGATGTGTTCTTGGGTTGGTGCGGTGAACTACTTGGGTGAGTTCGATCGCCTCTGGATCTGATGAGAACTCGATGAGATCTCCTCTATTGTGGTGGCTATCTCTATATATAGAGGCCCTGGTCCTCTTCCCAAATATTAAGCGGGAAGGGCGCCAATAACGGCCATTTTTAAGGGGAACATCTAGTACTAGTTATCCTGAATAAAGTTGGTCTTCGGCTGCCAAAAGTACAGGCGATGACGCTGCCTTAGGCTCCATGCTGACCTCCATCCTGCCGCTCTGCTGGTCTTGGTCTCGTTGCACCGGAATGGTAACGTTTGCTTGATGCCTCGGTACTCCGCGCCTGCGCTTTCCCCCTTTGGACCAAAGAGGAAACAAGGACACTGCACAACATGGCGCCTTCCTAGCGCCCTCCTGGTCTCGATCATCATGGCTTGCATCATGAGCACCTCGCGAGGTACCCCTGCCTTGATCTCTCCGCCTCCTCGCGAGCCGGCCTGGTGAGGCCGTTCCTGAGGAAGCCTGTCGTCTGCCCCGCGAGGCTTGGCCCCTCGCGAGGGTCTTGAGCTTGAGTTGATGAAGATGGGCCGAACTGGTCCACCACTTGAGCCACGACGTATGCCACAGGCAGGCAAGTCTGGGGACCCCCGTTCCCAGAACACGGACAGTTAACGCGTACACAATTAGGAGATGATTGTGCGTGGAGAGGATGACACCAGGGACCCACCAGGGTCATGGCAGTACACAAGCAAGTGCCTCCTTATGTCAAGCCAAAAAAATGGTTCCTCCTAACGGATTTCTGACATCTGGGTCCCATGCCACTGTCAATGTAGTCAATAAATGAGAGAATTGCACAATGAGCAGCTGACACTAGGGACCCAGTAGCTTGCCTAGTTATTTTTGTTTTTGAGACGAAAGCAGGGTGTCAACTAGGTTGTGTGGCGCACTCTTTTTTTTGTTAAAAGGCATACGCTTGACTTTAGAAATAAAGCCACCAGGCAGAGTATCACAACCAACACCATCCAAACACAATAGCAGAACAGCAAAAGAATAGGTTCCTGTACATGGCAACCCAGCCAGTCATGGCACGTAGGCCAGCCCTAAACAGACGAGATAGGATGAGACAGGATTTAAGTCGCTTCCCGATGCGAGCGCGCCAAGGAGGAAGCTGTGATCCGAATCTTGGACAGCATAGCGTCAAAGGCCTCATGGTCTGTGTTACGTCCAAGATGCGACCCTATCCTAAAGGAACTCGAAGGTCCCACCAAGGATAGAGGCGCATCTTGAAGACGCTTTTGCAAGGTGGATATCATTACATCAACATTACATAAGAGATAGGGATACATACATAAGGCATACAATGCCACACGAATACAACATCACAATACATAAGAACATCATCCGACTACGGATGAAACACAAACAGAAACTCAAATGACATCCACCCTACTAGCCCAGGTTGCCGACCTGGAACCTATCCCCTGATCGAACAAGAAGCAGAAGAACTCCAAAACAAGCAAACATCGCTCTCGCGTCATGATCATCGCATAAACCTGTACCTGCAACTCTTGTTGTAGTAATCTGTGAGCCACGAGGACTCAGCAATCCCATTACCATGGGTATCAAGACTAGCAAAGCTTAATGGGAAAGGAAGGGCAAAGTGGTGAGGTTGCAGCAGCGACTAAGCATATATGGTGGCTAACATACGCAAATAAGAGCGAGAAGAGAGCAAAAGGAAAGATCGTCAACTAGTAATGATCAAGAAGTGATCCTGAACTCCTACTTACGTCAAACATAACCCAAAACTGTGTTCACTTCCCGAACACCGTCGAAAAGAGACCATCACGGCTACACACGCGGTTGATGCGTTTTAATTCGAATCTGGTGTCAAGTTATCTACAACCAGACATTAACAAATTCCCATCTGCCTATAACCGTAGGCACGGCTTTCGAAAGATTATACCCTGCAGGGGTGTCCCAACTTAGCCCATGATAAGCTCTCGCGATCAACGAAGGATATACCTTCTCCCAGGAAGACCCGATCAGATTCGGAATCCCGGTTTACAAGACATTTCGACAATGGTAAAACAAGACAAGCAAAGCCGCCCGGATATGCCGACAAATCCCGATAGGAGCTGCACATATCTCGTTCTCAGGGCACACGGGATGAGCAAAGCGTACATGATCCGACGTAATCCAAGTTGCCAAGGAATGGTCCCGCACGGTGCTCTAGTTTGGACCAACACTCGGAGGAGCACTGGCCCGGGGGGGTAAAATAAAGATGACCCTCAAGAGCGCGACTCCCAAGGGAAAAAGGCTAATGGTAAAACCAAGGTTGGGCCTTGCTGGAGGAGTTTTATTCAAAGCTAACTGTAAAGGGGGTCCCATAAATAACCCAACCGCACAAGGAACGCAAAATCCGGGAACATAACACTGGTATGACGGAAACTAGGGGCGGCAAGAGTGGAACAAAACACCAGGCATAAGGCTGAGTCTTCCACCCTTTACCAAGTATATAGATACATTAATAATATAAGAGATATTGTGATATCCCAACATAATCCTGTCCAACATGGAGCAATCTTCAACTTCACCTGCAACTAACAACGCTATAAGAGGGGTTGAGCAAAAGCGGTAACATAGCCAAGCAATGGTTTGCTAGGAAGGGTGTCAAAGGTTAGTGGTTCATGGCAATTTGGGGAGGCTTGAAGAACAGGTGATAGGAAACGCAGCATGGCGATAGAACAAACCATCTAGCATAGCAATGATAGTAATGAGATCCAAGGTGACGGTCATCTTGCCTGAGATCCCGCAAGGAAGAAGAACGATTCCATGAAGAAGATGAAGCCACGAAGATGAACCAAGCGTAGACGAACGAATCCTCACGATCGCAACGAAACGGGAACTATCGAGAAGAAGCACACAACATAGTAAAGACACCACACATGAACAAGGCATGATGCTCAACCAAGTATGATGCATGGCAGGGCTACCTGAAGCTACTCATGGCAAAAGATGATGCAAACAAGAGCAACACATCAAGGCAAGTTTAAATGAGGCCGGGAACAACATATAACAATTCCGGTAAGTCCTCATATGCAAATTTCCAAATTGGTCCAGATCTGAATAAACCTTATGTTCAAGTTGTTAAACAGCAAGTTAAGATGCACCAAGATGATCTACACGAGATTCTAGTCAAGTTACATATAAAGTTCATTTAGTTTGGAGCTACGGCCTAGAAGATATGAGCAAAACAAGTTAAACATGGCATTGATGCAAAATGCAATCAAACATCAATCAAACACCTCAAAACAAGGATGCAACATGATAATATGAAGCTATATGCAAAATCAAGCAAGTTTCGTATAAAGCACACTCAAAACAGAGCAACGGTTCAACACACACACTCTATACAAGTCATAACAACAATCTGTCCAAAACAGCAACTAGGCATATTGCAAGCATCAAAACAACAAGCTACAGGACCTCAACAAGAAAACAAAAGGCATGGGCATGATGTACAGGTAAAGCATCACAAAACATCAACACTGAGCAATCTCGAGAAACTACTAGAACATGCTCAAACACACATGGCAAGATTGCAAATAATAACAGTTCAGACTTTGCAGAAAATAGCATCAGGTTGCAATGTTTAGAGCTATCAAACAACATGTTACAGGAACTTATCATGGCAAACAAAGACATGGAATGGATCTACTAATTGCATAGAACAAAAGTCCTTTACTGACCATTAGCCAAAAAGCATCAGAAGATATGATGGCACCCATGTAAACATGGCAAGTTATATGACAGATTCAAACATGGCAGGAACAACGATAAGTAGGCATGTTGGTGAGCTTGTACCACTCACCACAGATCAATACATGGCATGAAAAGGTAACCAAAAGTAAGAATACATGTTTAAAAAGCTAATAATGGCAATAACAAGTTCATAGGGTGCATGGATCACTAGCAAAACACATGGCACAAACTGAACTTAATGTTAACAGGCTGACAACAACATTATTTAGCAACTTTGGAGCAAGATATGAACAAGCTACATTAGTCTATAAATGCAACCAGGGACATGTATCGATAGAGCATGACATGTATAACAAAGCACCCTTAGTGAACATCTCCGGATTATGCATGGAATGACTTGCAGCAGCAGGTTTATATAGCATCACGAAATAACAGATTCAGCCTAGCAAAACAGTAACAGCAAGTACCCTACTTTACAAGCTCGATTCACTCACCACAAGTCATTGCATGACAAGATAAGAATAGCATCAACAAGAAGACATGTTTATGAAACTAACCAAGGCAAGAACAAGTTCATATCATGCAAGGATCAACTACAGCATCCTTGGCAAAATTAAATAACATGTAAACAATCTGCCAGGAAACATTTTATAGCAAAAGTAGAGCAAGAAAATGACATTCTAGACTACTCCATAATTGCAAACAGGGGCATGATGGATAGAGAATAACCATATGTTAAAAACATCCTTACTGAAGTATCTCAAAATATGCTTGGATCTCTCTGTAGCATCAAGTTTACATGGCATGAAAATATCAGCAGAACAGGGACTGAAATCAGGAACATCACGAAGCCTAGTTTGCATGCTTGTGCTAGTCACCACATTGATCACAAAAATACATGGAAAAGCACCTCTGTAAATATGGCATGGCATAGTACAAAACACATGTAGACATCAACCTGATAGGATGCACACATCAAACATGGCAAAAATGACAAATGAACATGTTCTGTTAACACACAATAGACAACATTATATAGCACTCTTGTAATGATGATTCAGGCATCAAGATGAGGTCAAATGAACATGGTGCAATGGAATGAAATGAAGAGCATCTCATAGCGAACATTTTGACATATTATGCATGCAAAACGGAGCAGTATGCTAAGAGATATGATGCGATGAACATGGCATGATAATGTAAAAAACAGGGACTTAGGCATTTCCGGGGTCAACCTTGTGTGCACGGATATCGAGGTTCGCCGGAGTTCGTCGCCGGAGACGAGGAGGAAGAGGCCGGGGAGGCTCGGGGAGGCGGTGGAGCTCCGGCGAAGCTCGGGGAGGCTCCTGCACGGGGGAGAGAGGGTGAGGCAGGGGGAGGAGAAGGAGAAAGGAAGAGGGCGACGGGGGCGGCGCACTCCGGACAAGGTCGCGGTGGCGGCGGACGGCGGCACCGGGCGGCGAGGCGCTGGAGGCGCGGGCGCCGGTGATGCGGGCGGTGGAGC
>NC_057801.1:340893062-340899984 GCF_018294505.1 Triticum aestivum
CGAGCAAGGCGGCGGGGCGCGCGGCGGGGCGGGCCAGGCCGCGGCGGCGTGCACGGGCCTGGAGGGCCCCGGCGGCGGGCGGACATGTCCGGCGGCTGAGAGGGAGAGTGGCTAGGGTTTGGACTGCGGGAATTTCGGGGGAGGTGCACCTATTTATAGATTCTGGGAGCTAGAAGAGTCCAAATGAGGAGCGGTTTTTGCCCACACGATCGTGATCGAATGACCGAGAGCATGGAGGGGGTTTGGATGGGTTTTGGACCACTTTGGTGGGGTGTTGGGCTGCAAAGAGAAGGCAGGTTTCGGGCTACTTGGTTAACCGTTGGAGTATCAAACAACCTCCAAATGGCACGAAACTTGACAGGCGGTCTACTGGTGGTGTACCAAGGCCTCTTGGCAAACCTCGGGCCATTCCGACAAAGTTTAACACTCACTCACAATAACAAGGTCTGAGAGGGGACGACGGGCGCGCGCGAGAGGTCTGGACTCTGAACGGACAACAGAGAGAACCGGGAGAACCCGAACGCATGCAAGTTTTGAAAAACATGCGGATGAAATGCAGACGATGACCTGGCAAAATGCAACACGCAAGAAAATGACATGGTAACAGCGACGAATAACTGGAAGACACCTGGCGCAACGAATCCGGGGCGTTACAACACTCCTCCACTAACAAGAGATCTCGTCCCGAGATCTTAGGACCGAGACGGAAGGGAAAAGGGTGAGGTGGAACAAGAACTCAAGAGAAGAAGCAAAGAATCGCAAGCACACGAGAAGAAGAGAGGAATGACGAGAATGATATCAGATAGACTATGAAACCACTCTGGTTAGAGCGAGATAAGAAACGAATAAGACTGAAAGGATTTAGGCAGCACTCCGGCTGAAGATGGAAGGAATAGAACACGAGCTTCACCAGATGGAATGACACTTGGCTAGAAGAACATCGCAATACCTCCGTAAGAATTGAAAGAATTGAATGAAAAGAACTTAGAAGGAAGGATTGAACAGAGTTTTTGAGAAAATCAACAACGAAAGAATAAGCTTGATGTGGACTTATCAAAAACATCTCAAAACTTGAGGTGAAATTATGCCACAACCAAATACTTGAATATCTGAGAAGAACGTAGAAATGCAAAACTCCACTTCAAAAGAAAAGGAAGAATTATTTTCACTTTGAGACGCGAGAAGACAAGATACTTGAACTCCACCAACAAGAATCTTGATGAACTCTTGAGAGAATGAATTAAATCATGAAGAACCACCGTGAAGAACTCCGGTACAAAAGGATGATGAGATAGAAAGAAGGAAGAAAGAAAAAGATGAGCCTCGCGATGATTTAGATGGAGGTTCCGACAAGATGGCTGAGGAAAATTTGAACTCCGGAAAAGAAAAGATGAAAACACTTGGAACTAGAATTTATTCATGAAGAACAAACTCCGAAGGAAGGGATTACTCACTTCGATGAAATAAGAATAAGATTTAGTGTATGCTTATCCTTCATCAAATTAAATTGATGACAAACAATGGATTTTTCATACTACTTATTCTTCTTGAGAAAGGATTTAGAAGTGACATATGGCAAACTTGAGAAGGTCTTCATGAACCACCGGTAGTATTGGAAAGAACGAATAATTGAAATGATAATCAAAGAAAAAGAATCTTGAACGAACCACCGTAAGAATTCGAAAATGACTGATGAAAGAGACTGAATCACCGAGATAATTGGAAAACGGTAGCTGAAATGTGAGGACAAAGAATTCTTCTGGAACGATGGCCTCCGGTGAAAAGAAACGGAAAAAACAACTTCTGACATACTCCGGAAGAATGAAAGAGAAGAAGGGTTGAACCAAAGATGAAAATAATTTGAAAGCGATCTTGGAGAAGGCATGTGACTGATAAAATCCATTCTTACGTCACACTTTGAAAAGAATTGAGAATAGCTGCAGAAAAAATTAGAAGATTCAGGTAAGATCCTGGGAAAAGACCTGTGGGTTAGGGCCCACTAAAGAGAAGAACACATTTGCAAAGGATTGTTGAACAGATAGATGATGCACTGGAACAATTGAAATATTTGAATGAGGTGATAACCTTGAATTAATTCGAACATAGACGAATCTCCTGAGATGTCTTGAGCACTCCGGAAGGATAAACTGGCGAGAGGCGAACGAGCAGGGGAAACACTAGATCTGAGGGAAAGAATATGATCAACCCAAAAAAAACTTGAATTGAGTCCACCGGAAAAGAGATGAAGAATGTCAAACAAAAGAGAATTCACCGGTTGAGATAATTTACGAAAGACTGAAGAGGTTCCGCACGAATGAAATTGATGATCGAAAGAGACTCAAACTCCGGGAAGTAGAGGGTGGGAGGGCGGGAAAACAAAGGCAACTGGAAGGGAGAACCGGCGAATATCTTGAAGAGAAAACACCGGTTGAAATCATTGAGGAGAGAGAGCAAAAACTTAGTACGAGTAGGATGGATACTCGATTACGGACTCCGGTTCTGAGGAGAAAAGGGGGGCGGGTGGGAAAGAAAACAACTGAGGATTGAACTTGGCAACGATGAAGAGGCTCGAGTTAACTTGACGAGAAATGCACCAGATGAAAAGAGCTGAGACCCAACGATCGGAAAAAAAACCAGTTGCGTGATCCTAAAGAAAATTTTGAAGGGGAAGAGGAGTAATTCAAAACACCTACGTCAAGATTCCTCACCAGAGCGACGAAGGGGCTGAGGAGTAAAAAGAATTCCTACTCTCCGATATAACTAGACTCAGAAAAGGTTTTCTTCTAGACTCAACAACGACCAAACTACAAGGGGGCTCCTAAGGTCGGTCGAGGCTCTGATGCCAACTTGTCACGCCCAAGATGCGACCCTATCCTAAAGGAACTCGAAGGTCCCACCAAGGATAGAAGCGCATCTTGAAGACGCTTTTGCAAGGTGGATATCATTACATCAACATTACATAAGAGATAGGGATACATACATAAGGCATACAATGCCACACGAATACAACATCACAATACATAAGAACATCATCCGACTACGGATGAAACACAAACAGAAACTCAAATGACATCCACCCTGCTAGCCCAGGCTGCCGACCTGGAACCTATCCCCTGATCGAAGAAGAAGCAGAAGAAGAACTCCAAAACAAGCAAACATCGCTCTCGCGTCATGATCATCGCATAAACCTGTACCTGAAACTGTTGTTGTAGTAATCTGTGAGCCACGAGGACTCAGCAATCCCATTACCATGGGTGTCAAGACTATCAAAGCTTAATGGGAAAGGAAGGGGAAAGTGGTGAGGTTGCAGCAGCGGCTAAGCATATATGGTGGCTAACATATGCAAATAAGAGCGAGAAGAGAGCAAAAGGAACGGTCGTCAGCTAGTAATGATCAAGAAGTGATCCTGAACTCCTACTTACGTCAAACATAACCCAAAACCGTGTTCACTTCCCGGACTACGCCGAAAAGAGACCATCACGGCTACACACGCGGTTGATGCGTTGTAATTCGAATATGGTGTCAAGTTATCTACAATCGAACATTAACAAATTCCCATCTGCCTATAACTGCAGGCACGGCTTTCGAAAGATTATACCCTGCAAGGGTGTCCCAACTTAGCCCATGATAAGCTCTCGCGATCAACGAAGGATATACCTTCTCCCAGGAAGACCCGACCAGACTCGGAATCTCGGTTTACAAGACATTTCGACAATGGTAAAACAAGACCAGCAAAGCCGCCCGAATGTGCCGACAAATCCCGATAGGAGCTGCACATATCTCATTCTCAGGGCACACTGGATGAGCGAAGCGTACAGGAACCGACGTAATCCAAGTTGCCAAGGAATGGTCCCGCACGGTGCTCTAGTTTGGACCAACACTTGGAGGAGCACTGGCCCGGGGGGGTAAAATAAAGATGACCCTCAAGAGCGCGACTCCCAAGGGAAAAAGGCTAGGTGAGGCAAATGGTAAAACCAAGGTTGGGCCTTGCTGGAGGAGTTTTATTCAAAGCAAACTGTCAAGGGGGTCCCATAAATCACCCAACCGCGTAAGGAACGCAAAATCCAGTAACATAACACCGGTATGACGAAAACTAGGGGCGGCAAGAGTGGAACAAAACACGAGGCATAAGGCCGAGTCTTCCACCCTTTACCAAGTATATAGATGCATTAATAATATAAGAGATATTGTGATATCCCAACATAATCCTGTCCACCATGAAGCAATCTTCAACTTCACCTGCAACTAACAACGCTATAAGAGGGGCTGAGCAAAAGCGGTAACATAGCCAAGCAATGGTTTGCTAGGAAGGGTGTCAAAGGTTAGAGGTTCATGGCAATTTGGGGAGGCTTGAAGAACAGGTGATAGGAAACGCGGCATAGCGATAGAACGAAACAACTAGCATAGCAATGATAGTAATGAGATCCAAGGTGACGGTCATCTTGCCTGAGATCCCTCAAGGAAGAAGAATGAGTCCATGAAGAAGATGAAGCCATGAAGACGAACCAAGCGTAGACGAACGAATCCTCACGATCGCAACGAAACGGGAACTATCGAGAAGAAGCACACAACATAGTAAACACACCACACATGAACAAGGCATGATGCTCAACCAAGTATGATGCATGACACGGCTAGCTGAAGCTACTCATGGCAAAAGATGATGCAAACAAGAGCAACACATCAAGGCAAGTTTAAATGAGGCAGGGAACAACATATAACAATTCCGGTAAGTCCTCATATGCAAATTTCGAAATTGGTCCAGATCTGAATAAACCTTATGTTCAAGTTGTTAAACAGCAAGTTAAGATGCACCAAGATGATCTACACGAAATTCTAGTCAAGTTACATATAAAGTTCATTTAGTTCGGAGCTACGGCCTAGAAGATATGAGCAAAACAAGTTAAACATGGCATTGATGCAAAATGCAATCAACCATCAATCAAACACCTCAAAATAAGGATGCAACATGATAATATGAAGCTATATGAAAAATCAAGAAAGTTTCATATAAAGCACACTCAAAACGGAGCAACGGTTCAACACACTCACTCTATACAAGTCATAACAACAATCTGTCCAAAACAGCAACTAGGCATATTGCAAGCATCAAAACAACATGCTACGGGACCTCAACAAGAAAACAAAAGGCATGGGCATGATGTACAGGTAAAGCATCACAAAACATGAACACTGAGCTATATCCAGAAACTACTAGAACATGCTCAAACACACATGGCAAGATTGCAAATAATAACAGTTCAGACTTTGCAGAAAATAACATCAGGTTGCAATGTTTAGTGCTATCAAACAACATGTTACAGGAACTTATCATGGCAAACAAAGGCATGGAATTGATCTACTAATTGCATAGAACAGAAGTCCTTTACTGACCATTGGCCAAAAAGCATCAGAAGATATGATGGCACCCATGTAAACATGGCAAGTTATATGACAGATTCAAACATGGCAGGAACAACGATAAGTAGGCATGTTGGTGAGCTTGTACCACTCACCACAGATCAATACATGGCATGAAAAGGTAACCAAAAGTAAGAATACATGTTTAAGAAGCTAATAATGGCAATAACAAGTTCATAGGGTGCATGGATCACTAGCAAAACACATGGCACAAACTGAACTTAATGTTAACAGGCTGACAGCAACATTATTTAGCAACTTTGGAGCAAGATATGAACAAGCTACATCAGTCTATAAATGCAACCAGGGGCATGGATCGATAGAGCATGACATGTATAACAAAACACCCTTAGTGAACATCTCCAGATTATGCATGGAATGACTTGTAGCAGCAGGTTTACATAGCATCACGAAATAACAGATTCAGGCTAGCAAAACAATAACAGCAAGTACTCTACTTAACAAGCTCGATTCACTCACCACAAGTCATTTCCTGACAAGATAAGAATAGCAACAGCAAGAAGACATGTGTATGAAACTAACCAAGGCAAGAACAAGTTCATATCATGCAAGGATCAACTACAGCAACCTTGGCAAAATTGAATAACATGTAAACAATCTGCCAGGGAACATTTTATAGCAAAAGTAGAGTTTGAAAATGACATTCTAGACTACTCCATAATTGCAAACAGGGGCATGAATGGATATATAATAACCATATGTTAAAAGCATCCTTACTGAAGTATCTCAAAATATGCTTGGATCTCTCTGTAGCATCAAGTTTACATGGCATAAAAATAACAGCAGAACAGGGACTGAAATCAGGAACATCATGAAGCCTAGTTTGCATGCTTGTGCTAGTCACCACATTGATCACAAAAATACATGGCAAAGCACCTCTGTAAATATGGAATGGCATAGTACAAAACACATGTAGACATCAACCTCATAGGATGCACACATCAAACATGGCAAAAATGACAAATGAACATGTTCTGTTAACAGACAACAAACAACATTATATAGCACTCTTGCAACGATGATTCAGGCATCATGATGAGCTCAAATGAACATGGTGCAATGGAATGAAATGAAGAGCATCTCATAGCGAACATTTTGACATATTGTGCATGCAAAACGGAACAGTATGCTAGGAGATATGATGCGATGAACATGGCATGATAATGTAAAAAAACAGGGACTTAGGCGTTTCCGGGGTCAACCTTGTCTACACGGATATCGAGGTTCGCCGGAGTTCGTCGCCGGAGATGAGGAGGAAGAGGCCGGGGAGGCTCGGGGAGGCGCGGGGAGGCGGTGGAGCTCCGGCGGAGCTCGGGGAGGCTCTTGCACGGGGGAGAGAGGGTGAGGCAGGGGGAGGAGAAGGAGAGAGGAAGAGGGCGATGGGGGCGGCGCACTCCGGACGAGGTCGCGGCGGCGGCGGACGCCGGCGCCGGGCAGCGAGGCGCTGGAGGCGCGGGCACCGGGGATGCGGGCGGCGGAG